>NC_081156.1:35209276-35224276 GCF_012432095.1 Onychostoma macrolepis
TCTCATCCGCCTCTTTAATTCCTTTATTCTGTCTCTTAAGTCAACTATGAGGACATTTTCACAGATGATGAGATTAATATAAAAAAGAGGTACTATACCTCAACAGAGCACGTTTATCTGACACACCGAAGAGGTTTTAATGTGTGTTTGTGGGTTGCTTTTATTTCTGAAGGCCTCACAAATATAGTGAACGTTTTCAGATATATGCGTGCTCTTATGTGTGTCTGTTTAATTATCTATACTTTAAAGATAAATTCGTCATCAGAAAGTGAGCTAAATCTGGCAGCACCTCCCATCCGGACATTGGAGTTTTGAGTTAATCAATCGTAACACGTTTTATATTAAAGACAATATACATCCTTATTTAGTTAATGCGAGCCCAGCTATGTACTGATAATGTTTTCTCAAAGTAATATGAATAAACATTCTCCAGTAATGCTAATAAATGTTCATTTAGAGTCATCTGGTCTTTAATGTTCTCAAAGTGTCATAATGTTTGTGAAAATTACAAAAATGGAATGTTCCTTTAATGTTCATATAACAAAGATGGAGTAATGTTTTCACAACTTGATGGAAACTTTACGAAAAAGGTTTTTTGGAACATATTTCAGTTATCGTGTGTAGAGTAAATCTTTACCCAAACAGGAACTAAATCTGTCAAAACCTACTTTTGAAAACATCCTCATTTGCAAAAGCGGCATTAAATGAAATAAAAGGTTTTTGGGAGCACTTTATTTGAAGCCTCATGTATGATACATTATAAAGGTATTCGTAGCCTATGTAATGCATTATATCTTTTCAGAAATAATTGTAACTGAAGTTAAAATGCATCATAATATTTAAAAGTGTGTCGTGTGTTTTAATGCATTACACTAAAGGTGTAACAATTAATAGAAAAGTATTATAACTGTGTTTACAATTATTAATGAGATCATGTAATGCATCACAAGACATAATTAATGCATTAAAACTACCTTTATGCAAACTGTAAAAAGTGATAATAAAAATTGAGGAAACCTGTTGCCTTAAAACATTTAAGTAAATGATAATTAAAAAAAATAAGTTAAGTGAATTGTCAAGTTCACTTAACTTTTAAAAAAAAAATTATTATGTACTTAAAATTTTTAAGGCAACGGGTTTCCTCAATTTTTTTAAGTTAAGTCAACTTATCACTTTTTACAGTGTATATAAAGGCTATAAGTGTTACTATTATTTTTAAAACTGTGTAAATACAGAATGTTTTCTCTTAGTGTTTGGTTATAGTATTTATAACTAGCTGTATATAAAAATAACGGTAACACTTTACAATAAGGTTCATTAGTTAACTACATTAGTTAACATTAACTAATAATAAACTGCACTTATACAGCGTTTATTAATCTTTGTTAATGTTAATTTCAACAGTTACTAATACATTATTAAAATCTTGTTAACATTAGTTAATGCACTGTGAACTAACATGAACTAACAATGAACATCTGTATTTTTATTAACTAGCGTTAGCGAAGATTAGTAAATACAGTAACAAATGTATTGCTCATGGTTAGTTCATGTTAGTTAATACATTAACTAATGTTTAACTAATGAACCTTATTGTAAAGTGTTACCAAAATAATAGAACTCTATGGAACGTCCCTATTTAGATAACTAAGTAAATGTGTGCGTGCATGTGTTTTTTATAGCTCTCTGTGGTCAGCCGAAGAATGAGAAACAGAAATGTGACAATAGAATCAGCAGAAACAAACCACAGTGACGAGTGAACTCACCTCTGAGAAAGCTTTATCTTTAGACGAGCGTATCTGACAACAAACAAACAGTGAACGTTACTTTCATGATCAGAGAAATTCATCAAAAACATATTCCGTTCATAACCCAAAATCTAAATGTACAGCGAAGGCCGTGTTACACACTTGAGTTATTTTTGATTTAATCCTGGAAACAAAGTTTTGCGGTTTTAACAAACTTAAAACAAGTAGGCGAATGAGCTCAAATGCAGTATTTTTAGGGGTTGTGCACCATTCAGAACTGCACTGAGGAAGTACATAAGTCCCAATTTAATTACTACATTTAAATTGAATGTGTTCATGAAAACATGAACTGAATGTTGATGTTTGAAGAAGACGGACAGATAGATAGATTCCTGTTTTATTTTCTGTATTTATTTAAATTAGGCTTTTATTTATTTTTTTTAATTTTCAAAATAAAAATTAACTTTGCCATGGGGACCTCAGTCATTTAGTAGATGTTCATAATTAAAGAAAAGTCTATAAAAAAATAATGAATATTGCTTTAAGTTATTTGTACTCCAAAGAACTACAAAATGCAAGGAAATAATGTTTGTTTTTTATGGGTGCTTCAATTTAAAGGGTTAATTCAGGGCATGGCACCTGTGAATGTTCTTGTTAAAACATGTTAAAGAAAATATTGTTTTATTTTCTGTAAATCACATTTATGTATAAGTCAATAGATGAATGTATTAATAATTAGATTAGATATATTTAAATATTTTTTAGTCACCAGCAATGTTATTTAATTTCAAAAATGTGTGGAAAATGGCACTAAATGTCTTTATCATACAGTATATGAAGATGTGAGGTTATAGAAATGAAGTTTCACCTTTAATCTGCAGTAAAGGACGGTCAACACAATGCCGTAAACAATCAGAATCCCATCCAGAATATAACACACTCCTCCATCCTGCTGCGCAGCTGAGGAACAAGATATTACACACAACAGCTTCAACAAATCTCATCTATGTCAAAAAGCATCATCGTAACACAAGTAAATAAATAATTAATTATTGTATATGTATTTATAATAATTCAATAACCATGTTTAATGTTAAATATTAAATGCAATACATTATAATGTTTAAATATTTAAAACAAGTATAAATATATTTAAAAGTTTAAAGGCAATACATTATGATGCTTAAATATTTAAAACAATTATAAAAATGTTTAAAGCAAAAATACTTAAAACAATTATAAATGTTTAAATCAATATATTGTGATGTTTAAATATTCTAAACAATTATAAATGTTTAGATGTAATGCATATTATTTTTATGTAATAGATTATACTTATATGTGTAATATATTTAAACATTTTTATAAATTATAACGTTTAAATGTTTTAAAAATTATAACTGTTTAAGTGTTTAAAGCAGTGCATTATGTTTAAATATTTCAAACAATTATAAATGTTTAGATGTAATATATAATATATGTAACAGATTATACAGATATGTGTAATATATTTAAACATTATTATAAATTATAACGTTTAAATGTTTTAAAAATTATAACTGTCTAAATGTTTAAAGCAATGTATTATAATGTTTCAATATTTAAAACAACTATAAATATGTTTAAATGTTTAAAGCAATATATTATGTAAATATTTTAAATAATTATAAATGTTTGAACGTTTAAAGCATACAGGTTTTATTCACCAAATACACACCAAAAAGGGTTCCGGTTTTAAATTATTCGTTAAAAAAAAAATCAAATTCACTCTCAGTAACTAGTAATATAACTAAAATTCATTTGAAAATTAAATTCACAAATTCCTAAAATTTGATTCCAAATTACAATGTATTTGTTTAATGGGGAACAGGAAGAGACGGTTTAATTTGACCTTTTATAAACCAACTTTTACAGTTTTCCGTTGAAGCGTCACAGGCGTATCGATCAGGATTTCTGGAGTGATTGTGTGCTGGATGAGGTTTGATTTGATCTGATCTTACCGACTCGTCCAGCGTTGAGCAGGAGAATCAGACAGACGTCCAGCGACTGCATCTTTCCTCTGAAATGAGTCAAGCAGAGATGTGAAGAGGAAGAGTGAACCATGGTAGTGACAAAAGAGTCATTTAACAGGAAACTGTGGGCTCAGACAAAGTGTCCGAAACACACACACACACACACACACACACACTCACTCACTCACACATACATACATGCGATTTCACACCAGCATCCTTTTTTTCTCTTTTTTTACTTCTCATGCACACACAACACTGAAAGCAGGGCACAAGTCCTTCCTGTTTCTCAGAGAAGTGAGGATCATTTCAGACAAACGACTGAAAGAGAGCTGCTGAGTTCAGCTGCCATCAGATGATGTCTAGTGTTTCCAAACAGATCACTTCAGAGAGTGATTTTCCGCCTCAGGATTTTTGTCTTGTTTTCCAGAACAAATATCTGAACATTCTTAAATCAGCTAGAGAACTAGAGGACCAATATTAGAGCTTATGAGGAGAACTGATCAAAATGAATTCAGTTTTAACTGAGAAAATACCTGCCTGTATAATTTAAAGGGAAAACAAGATAATTGTTTTTCCCCCATTGGCTGCTATTTTTTTTTTTTTCAATTTAATTTCTTCAATTGTTACTATGAGGTTGCTAGGATTTGGGTGGTTGTCAGGGCGTTGCTAGGATCTAGGTGGTTGTCAGGGAGTTGCTAGGAGGTTACTAAAGTATTGTGGGTGGTTGCTATGAGGTTGCTAGCATGTGGGTGGGTGCCAGGGAGTTGCTATGAGGTTGCTAGGGTGTTCTGGGTGGTTGTCAGGGTGTTTCTATGAGATTGTTCAGATGTGGGTGGTTGTCAGGGAGTTGCTATGATGTTCTGAGTGGTTGCTATGAGATTTCTAGGATGTTTGTGATTGTCAAGGAGTTGCTATTAGGTTGCTAGGATCTGGGTGATTGTTAGGATGTTGATATGATGTTGCCAGTGTGTCCTGGGTGGTTGCTATGAGAATACAAAATCTGGATGGCTGCCAGGGAGTTGCTATGAGGTTTCTAGGATGTGGGTGGTTGTCAGGGAGTTGCTATGGGGCTGCTAGGGTATTCTGGGTGGCTGTCTAGGAGTTGCTATGATGTTCTGGGTGGTTGTTGTGAGGTTGCTAGGATGTGGATGGTTGTCAGGGAGTTGATATAAGGTTTCTAGGATGTTCTGGGTAGTTGTTATGAGGTTGCTAGGATGTGGATGGTTGTCAGGGAGTTGATATAAGGTTTCTAGGATGTTCTGGGTGGTTGTTATGAGGTTGCTAGGATGTGGGTGGTCGTTAGGGAGTTGCTATGAGGTTGTTAGGTTTTCTGGATCGTTGCTATGAGGTTGCTGGGATGTGGGTGGTTGTCAGGGTGTTGCTATGGGGTTGCTAGGGTGTTCAAGTCAATCCTCAGGTCTCTGTGATGTTCTGCTCATGTTTTGCTCATTTCATCAGCTCTCTGGTGAAAATTATGATCATGATCATCTGATCACGTAGCAAATTAACACCAATAATTACCCACAATTCAAGAATTTACAGTATCTCACAGATATTAATAAATAAATCACAAACATAGGATTATTCACATCTCTGTTGTGAAAACAGCAGGCAGGCTAATGAGAAGTAGTCTTGTGTGTAACTCAGGTTTAAGGCAGATCCACGCTGCCCTCTGCTGGTAGTGTTTATATATGACACCTCAGGAAAGTCAACATGAAATCAAAATTAATACACGTTTGTGAATTACACACATAAAATGTCCATATGACCTGACAGACATCAGAAGATCAGTCCACCAGCTTCAAATCCAAGCTGCAGAGAGGACATTAAACACTGGATGTGTCTCTGCTAATTCATAATAAAACATAAGTGCTGATCATAGAAGATAAAGTCATAGTGTTGATATTCGTTCATGTGTCATTCATACTGACTGTAACTACATGAATTATTTAGCAGTGTCTCTGTTCATAAGATGAAGCTCAAGTCAACAGACAAAATAATCAATGAATAATTAATGTATGAGTGAATCACAAAACTACCCAGAAATATCCTGGTCATATGTCATATTCCAATTAAAATAAAATAATATATCTATATCTACATCTATCCATAATTCAGTAATGAACATTTAGAAAAGATTTTTCACAAAACAGTAATGAAATTACTTTTAGAATATTGAGATTATTTCCATAATATTTATATTTTAAATGCACATATTAAACACATACATAACATTTATTTTTATATTATACATTTATGAAATAAATGGTGTATAATAGGTGATTTCAGGTAAATTGGGACACTTTGGGATTGGGACCATTGAAACGACAGAAAAATTTACCCGAATTCATCCAAAGTATTTAAATATTAAAATTTTAATAAAACATTTTAAAATGATTTTATTTCATATAAAAAAATATATTAATATTTAAATATTTAATATAGTAATATAAATATATTTTAATATTTAAATTGGTTCTATAATATAATAATGTAATATAAGTGAAATGTAAATATTTGTGACTTTTTGATTGGACTTTAAATTGGTGAGCATCATGTTAAATTTAAATAATAATGATAATAATAATAACAATAACTTCATTCTTAAGCAAAAAGAAACTCTGGAAAAGAAAGTCACGTTTATTCAGGTTCTCAAGGCATCAGTTTCTCAGAGAAAAATAATGACATCATTAATCAAACAGCTTTCATTCAACTGGAGTTAACAAGCGAACACAGTTAATTTGGTTGTTTAAAGCTCCACGTCTTCGGTGGAAACATGAGTGATTCATTGAGGACAGTCTGTGTTTGGAGTTTATTTGCGCTCGTCAGCGAATCGAGTCGTCCTCCTCAGTTACGACTGTTCAGACACTGCTACATTCCCAAATAAAGAGATTCACGTCGAGATGAAGTTTAACTAAACCCAGTAAGCTATTGCACATTCTCACTGCATTTATAATCACACACACACACACATTCAAAACACACATTAAGATTCACTCACTCACTTATTATCATCTTTAAACACTTAAAATCAGCTTTTAGTTTTGTGCCCATCAATGTCATGATCAGAAAAAAAACATCTGGAATTATAAAAAAAAAAAAAAAAAAGACAAAAAAAATATGAACAACTTTCCAGGAGAGTCCAGACCAGTTCAGACCAGCCCAGCTAAAACCAGTGCGGTGAAACCAACAATAATCCCATCAGCTTTGAATAAATTACTCGTGAAGTGAAGTGTGTTTGTGTGCTGAAGGGAAATGAATGAATGAGCGGCTGGAGATTCTGGACTCTGGTTTTGTTCAGTAGGCTGTTGTGGGCGTTTCACGGGCGGAGCTAAACAGAAGCTCCGCCTTCGAGCTGATGAAGTAAGTCACCAATAGAGACAGCAGCAGCACGGCCACGCCCACTCCCAGTGTTAACATCTACCAGAAACAAACACACAGAGAGGGAGTTAAAACAGACCCAGGTCATATTTCACCTCAAAATCAGAGGGGGAAAAACTAAGAAAATATGTGTGACCCTGGAGCACAAAACCAGTCATAAGGGTCAATTTTTTGAAATTGAGATTTATGCATCATCTGAAAGCTTAATAAATAAGCTTTCATATTTGGCTGAGATACAACTATCTGAAAATCTGGAATCTGAAGGTGCAAAAAAATCTAAATACTCACAAAATCACCTTTAAAGTTGTCCAAATGAAGTTTTTAGCAATGCATATTACTAATCAAAAATTATGTTTTGATATATTTACGGTAGGAAATTTACAAAATATCTTCATGGAACATGATCTTAATATCCTAATGATTTTTGGCATAAAAAAATGGATAATTTTGACCCATACAATGTATTGTTGGCTATTGCTGCAAATATAGCTGTGCTGCTTATGACTGCTTCTGTGCTCCAGGGTCAGATATTTTGCATAAAGAATATAACATGTATTTTAGGTTCATTATGATATACTTGTATTATGAGATTATTTACATGGCAATTAAATACAATTAATCTTAAATTCTCAAAATTGTAATGCAGAACATTTGCATGTTGAGGAGGAAAAATAAAATATATTTGCATAAAGATAATCATCTATATAATGTATATAATCTATAATCATCTATATAATTTCTAGATTTACTGTACTGAGAATAATTCAGATATTTTTATTAGACATAATCAGATCACATTCCACTTTAAAAAAAAAGGAAAAAAAAAAAAAAAAAAGAAAATATATTTTGCGTAAAGAAAATAATGCATATTTTAGGTTCATTATGATTTAGTATATTGTGACATTATTTACATGACAGTTAAAGACATTTAACCCTAAATTCTCAATATTTTAATGCAAAACATTTGCATGTCGAGGAGGAAAAATAAGAAAATATATTTACATCAAGAAAATAATGCATATTTTAGGTTCTTTATGATTTTTGTGCAGTATGGTATTATTTACATGACATTTAAATCCAGATTCTCAATACTGTAATGCAAAACATTTGCATTGTCACACTAAGAATGTATTTTTATTAAAATCTGCAAAAATCCTATACCTTATAAAATATCGTAATGCAGTACATAAATTATTTTGTCTTTTAATTATGATGAGAAACATGACTGACATGTATTTAATAGATTTCAGGCAGTTCACCCCGTTATAGATGTAAAACTAAATTATTATTGATCAAAATAAATCTGATTTCTGTTAAGTTTATGGCAACTGTGACAGTTTTTATATAATTAAAATACTATAGTTTTTATTAATACTTTGAATTATATTTTTATATTTTCATTTTAATTAAAGTTCATTTTTTGTAATTCGATGTGCTTTTTTTCTCATTAAATGAAGAAAAATGATCCCTTTAAATGTCTATTGTGACATCACTATTATAACCAGTGGCGATACACACTGGGCTTTTATTGCTTCTATTGTCCTCATTTGTAAGTCACTTTGGATAAAAGCATCTGCTAATTGACTAAATGTAATTATTATTAGTATTATTTTAAAATATGTCTATATAATTTGTATTCATTTTAATTTCAGTTTTAGTTATTTTAGTAAATCAAGCTAAACTAAATGGGAATGAAAAATGTCGCTTTGGCAACTAGCTTTTTTTTTTAGTTAAAGTTCATTTGTATGTTTTTAGTTTCAATGAAGTCTATCAGTGCTGAATTACCTGCAGTTCTCTGCTGGCCACCAGAAAGATGCGCGCTCGGATGCTCTTCCAGCGGGACTCGGTCCATGTGGAGTAATTTCGAGAGCCGTACTCCAGAAGCTCGAAGGCAGGAGAGACGGCTTTGGAGAGACGCACAGACGCTCGGACGCAGAACGGCTCTCCGGTGCCGTTGACCGACGCCGGACCCGACACCCAGAAATACGCAAATAACTGAGAGAGAACAGACACAGAGCATGAGAGCAGGGCATTCTGGGAAACACAGGTGAAATATATTATATAATTAATATAAAATAATAATATAATAATAATAATAATAATATAAAAATAAACAAACAATCTAAAAAAAATAAATAATAATAATAATAAATAATAATAATAATAATTTAATTAATAATAATAATAATAATAATAATAATTTATTTATAAATAATTATATTTTTAAAAATCACTTTTACATTTGTCCACCACCTTATTATACACACACACTGCTGTTCAAAAGTTTGGGATCAGTAAGATTTTTAATGTTTTTTAAGGGAGTCAACTGTATTTTTAATTGTAAGTAACTGTATTTTTAAAAGTTACTTAATCATTTGTATCTATCATTTTTCATTTGTCTTCCTCATTATATACAAATAAATAATAAAAAAAAAAAAAATAGAAAAATCAAGTTAATGATTGAAACAAAAATTAATTCACATAAAAATTAATTATAAAATGAAATAAAAATCAGTCTAGTCCACCACAATATTTACTAGGCTCTTCACAATGCATTCTGGGACTGTTAGGTTTATGTAGGATACTGCCCTTAATTATTAACAGTTTGGTGTCGTGAAAAACCTAATTACTATCATTTGAAACCAAAACCAGTTGCATAAACACTGTCACCATGTCAAGATTGTGTCTTAAGGACTAGTTTGACTAACTAGCAGGATAGTTCACCCAAAAATGGAAATGTGATGTTTATCTGTTTACCCCCGGGGCATCCAAGATGTAAGTGACTTTGTTTCTTCAGAAGAATACAAATGAAGATTTTTAACTCAAACCGTTGCAGTCTGTCAGTCATATAATGGCAGTCAATGGGCTCCACGGCTTTGAGAGGGAAAAAAACATACACAGACAAAACCAAATTAAACCCTGCGGCTCGTGACGATACATTGAGGTCTAAAGACACGAAACGATCGGTCTGTGCAAGAAACTGAACAGTACTTATATGATTTTTTACTTCTGATACACTGCAATGTTCACAACAGCCGGCGCATGACGCGTCTTATTATTTTACAGCGGATCGCAGACTTATAAGTCCATTAGGACTGTTGGACAGTGCAGTGTATCAGAGGTAAAAAATCATATAAGTACTGTTCAGTTTCTTGCACAGACCGATCGTTTCGTGTCTTTAGACCTCAATGTATCGCCACGAGCCGCAGGGTTTAATTTGGTTTTGTCTGTGTATGTTTTTTTGACTCTCAAAGCCGTGGAGCCCATTGACTGCCATTATATGACTGACAGACTGCAACGGTTTGAGTTAAAAATCTTCGTTTGTGCTCTACTGAAGAAACAAAGTCACCTACATCTTGGATGCCCCGGGGGTAAACAGATACACATCACATTCTCATTTTTGGGTGAACTATCCCTTTAACCAAGTGGTTATCAGTCTTATGAGTTCATACTGTAAACCCCTTGACTTCCTGCAGAGTCAGTCAGTGAGATGAAGGTTTGCTCACGTCTTTGTTCTCGGTGCTGATCTCGCTGGGGTTCTGGCACTGGCTCTCCGTGAGGTTGGTGACGGTTCCCGTCAGATTAGCCAGAATGTACTGAACGAAGCGCGTGACGCTGTGAACAGGGCCATGGATGCGAGGACCGAGTCCGATGTAGAACTGAGGAGGACCAGAACCTAAAAACGACAGGACACCAGCTATTCAATCAAAAACCACTTCTATCTGCGTCTGTTCCCCACGTGAATCTATCATGTGACTTCTGATGTGCACTACTTTTTTAATGGCACTTTTTACACTTTCACTCCATGCAAAGATGTGTCACTTTATGTTGCACGGAGAAAAACATCATCCATAGGTTTGGAAAAACATGAATGATGATTTGCTTTCATGTTTGGATGAACCAACTTCATTTATATATCATATCATATCTCATTTATATGTGTGTTTATGTGTGAGAATGGAGTATAAACACAGACGGTCTCACTTAAAATGCTGTTGTCTCCTTTCTTAGTGACTTCAGGAGGCAGCAGCGACCGAAACCAGCTGTTATTCTTCTGAATTAGAAAACCGTACAGCAACTGAGCGACCTGAGAGAGACAGACAGAAATTATGTCATATCTAAAACAACATTTATATTTATTTTTTTTTTACATTTTTATTAAATTTATTTAAACAAATAAATATTTTCATAAGTAAAAATTCTATATATTTATGTGTGTGTGTGTGTGTGTATGCATATATATGCATAAACATTTAAATGTATAAAAATGAAATGTTTATTTAACAAAATTAAATAAAATTGTATTTAATTATAAATATAATATTTAAATATTATTATATATACAGTATATATAAAATATTTTTCTTTTCTTCATTCATTTTGTGTAAAAATGCTTTGGCAATACTGTATGTAAACACAATCATGTCCATAAATACAGAACGAGTCAGAACAGAATGAGTCACATGTGATCGTGCGTGTGTGTATGTGTGTGTGACTCACGATCTTGGGGTCTGCGGTGATGTTGCTCAGGTTGCTCTCATCTCCTCCTGCCTGAATGTAAAGTGAGCGAGCGACGAGTGTGGCCACTTCTGCCAGAGACTGAGAGTGAAGAGAGAAAAACACTCAGATGAGTTCGACCGCACCGACACGGATTCACTCGCAGTAAACACATCCTCAGGAGTCACACACCTTAGCCTCATCCGTCTCGTACCCCAGCTGCTCGTCTGGACTCAGGTCCGGCGGATACGAGACGTTCAGGTTCTCTGCGTCATCGTACATACTCTCGTAGTACCTGTTTCAGGTACAGATGACAAAAAACACAACATGTGGCTTCAGACGCTTGATTCACACAAACATGGCAACAGAACAGAAATAGCTCCAGTTTCTCTGAACAGAAAGGCTTTACACAGTGACAGAGTTTATATCAGTCCTTCAGGAAACACAGTCATGTTAAAAAAAGAAGAACTAAATGCTGTATTTGACAATGTTTGTGTTCATGATATAAAGCTTTAAATGGTAGTTAATGTATGACATGTCCATGGACTTTTTAAAATCAATATCAAGATTTATGAAAGACTAAGCGCCATTCATGTTGATTGTCTCTTTGACACACACCCCATACAGTGATGTACAAAAATATCACAAAAAAAGTTAGTCAATATCACACGAAGAGTGCCAGTTTTCACTTCTAAAAATCAGCATGATTACAAATGTGATACTGATTTTGTTAGTGCTGTCAAACGATTAATCACAATTAATCGCATCCAAAATAAAAGTTTTTGTTTACATAATATGTGTGTGTGTGTGTGTGTATTTATTATGTATATATAAATAAAAAACATGTGCATGTATATATATCAGAAATATATGTTGTTTATTAAATATATTTATATATAATATAAAATATAAGAATATAAATATATAAATGTATATACATGTAAATATTTTCAAAATCTATGCTATTATGTATCTTTATATACATAAATATACACAGCACACACACAAATATTATGTAAACAAAAACTTATTTTGAATGTGATTAATCATTTGACAGCACTAGATTTTATGCAACAGTTCAATAAACAAGAAGTCCATATTAAGAGACTTACGTTTTAGACGCCATATTGCTTGTTTTTGCTCTATTTCGCCAACATGACGGTGTTTCGTTCTTGAATGAATCAATTGTTTAAATGATTCGGTTCAATCGCAATGACTCACTTATTAACGGTGACCTGCTGCCACCTGCTGGCGGTTTTAATTCCACATTTAAAGTACCTTTTCATTTTTTAATAATTGTAAATATCAGTATTCAATGTTTAAAATAATAAAATATTATTTATGCATTGGTAACTGCAGGTTAAATGCATTCATGTCCCTGTCTATAATATAAATTAATAATTTCATGTTCCAGAAAAATTGTGTGTGGACTCTTGTTCTTGTTCCACTGATTTTTGCCTCTTACAAAAGCCACAAAGCCTTCCAAGAAGACAGTAAAGGCTTATGTCATGCTTGAGCTTTAGTTAGGCTGAAACTTGAAAGTTAATTTTCATGAAATAAATGCAATGTTTAGGTATTATTATTTTTTTTATTACTATTATTTTGATTTATGCCTTAGTTTTAGTTTGTACTCTTTACCTTTTTTAAAGTAATGTGAAACTGATTTTTGTATTTTTTCTCCCCATATATATACATACGTGTTTTATTGATATATTTGTATTTTGAATGTAATTTGGCAATTAAATGCACTAAATGGGTTTAGTTTTCACGGTTATTAATGTATGCAATTTCGGCAATAAAAATGTAAATTTTCTGAAAAGGAAACAAATTAGTTGTTTATTTTAAGAGATCTATCCTATTTTCTCTTGTATATTTTGTATTGCTCTTTAATACTTTAACCGATTACTCGATTAATCAATGGAATAATCGGTAGAGTACTCGATTGCTAAAATAATCGATAGCTCCAGCCCTAACGGAGACCTGTTGTTGAAGGATGCACGATGGTCTGCCAGCACGAGGCCAGGGATCTGTTTGGCTCGCAGGAAGCGCTGGAGAGATGAAGGCGGAAGCGGCTGAGTGAACGCTAGCTGATCCAACGTGACATTCAGACCAGCAGCAACAGACTTCATGTTCTTTATCATAGCTTCCACCTGAGAGAGAGACCGAGAGTGAGGGCGAGCGAGATAACAGATGAGAGGGGAGAGAGAGGTTCCTCTCCTCCTCGCTCACCTCTACATTCACACTGCTGTTCTTGCGGGACACAGGGTCAGAGTGCATCCAGAGGCTCCGCCCACTGCGCAGCCCGACCTATGAAAACACAGGAAACCTGTTACTAACATGCAGCATCTCAAACACACTATAACTGAATGAACTACAACAACCAGATGGACAACTGAGACATGACAAAAGACACCCGAAACACGCAAAACAACGGTTTATGTGTTTCTTCACGTTCTGTCATTCGTCTGTTGGGAAACAAACTAATGACAGAACGGATCATGTTAAATATTAGGTTAAATCACTCATAAATATCATTTCTATTCATGTAGCTTTTTTGGTTCCTGGAAAACTAATGATAATGATATTCCAAATGCCTGGTCAAATCAAATCTGTCATTTGGCCTTCAATGCTTTATGACATAATAATAATAAATAATAAATAACACAACAAAAAATAATAATAGTAATAATAATAATAATAAAAACAAAATAATAATAATATTTTTTGATTATTTAACCTTCTGTACAGCACTCTGGTCAACCTATGGTAGTTTTTAAATGTGCAATATAAATAAACGAAAATATATAAATATATAATATAAATAAACAATAACCATAATAAAAACATAAAATTATTCATAATACAATATATCATCATCATAATAAAAACAATAATAATACTAACAATATAATATAAATAATAATATAAATAATACTGTTATTGTTATTATTATTATTAATACCAATAAAATTAAATAATAATAATAATAACAGAACAAAGTGAGACAACAACAGCAGTAATAATATTACTATTATTAATACTAAGAAACTAATAATAATACAATCAACAATCAAATCAGTTATTTGACATTCAGTGACATGCTTTTTTAAATGATAGAGGATAATAATAATAATAACAATAACAATATTTGAATATAACCATAATAATAATAAAAAATATTATAATAAAATAATTTAAATAAATGTTCATACCTGCCCAATTTCCAGCATGGAGTGCACATTTTTCATGTCAATAACAAAATCGTTTTTTTCCATGTCATACACCATTTTTGAGCTGCCAATATAGTCAAAGGCTTCCTACAAGAGAGAAAGAGCTTGTAAAAATATATAAAACTGTAA
>NC_081156.1:35229276-35246776 GCF_012432095.1 Onychostoma macrolepis
ACCTACCCCTTAGAGGAAACTACGGCATTTTTAGATTTAAAAAAAAAAAAAACACCATTTAGTATGATTTTTAAGCCTTTTGTTTTACGGGGACATAGGTAGTGTCCTCATAAACCACCTTCACATTTTAATACCTCTGTCATACCCATGTTATTATACACATTTTGTCCCCGTAAACCACAAAAACCAGTACACAGACACACACCAACCCTACCCCTTACAGAGACACACACACACACCAACCCTACACCTAACCCTACCCCTTACAGAGACACACACATACACACCAACCCTACCCCTTACAGAGACACACACACACACACACACACACACACACACACACCAACCCTACACCTAACCCTACCCCTTACAGAGACACACACACACACACACACACACACACACACACACACACACCAACCCTACACCTAACCCTACCCCTTACAGAGACACACACACACACACACACACACACACACACACACACACCCTACACCTAAACCTACCCCTTAGAGGAAACTACGGCATTTTTAGATTTAAAAAACAAAAACAAAACACCATTTAGTATGATTTTTAAGCCTTTTGTTTTACGGGGACATAGGTAGTGTCCTCATAAACCACCTTCACATTTTAATACCTCTGTCATACCCATGTTATTATACACATTTTGTCCCCGTAAACCACAAAAACCAGTACACAGACACACACAAACACACTCACACACACACACACACACACACACACAGACACAGACACAGACACAGACACAGACACAGACACAGACACAGACACACACACACACACACAGACAGACACACACACACACAGACACACACACACACACACACACACACACAGACAGACACACACACACACACACACACACACACACACACAGACAGACACACACACACACACACACACACACACACACACACACACACACACACACACACACACACACACACACACACACACACACACACACAGGTGTTACAGCACCTGTTGAAGAAGGCCGTCTCCATGATCACCATGTACGGAGGATGCGGTCCTGAGCTGAGAATCCAGTCCAGGTCTGACTCCGTCTCCAGCACATGCAGGACTCCGGTGTCTCCTGATATAGAGGCTGAGAGACAAATAAAGCAATGAAGCCGAACAGTGCAGCGATCCTAACACAGTCTGAATGAATGCTCAGCTGAAGCGCTGGACTCACACTGGCAGCCGATCTGATGAGTGGCGTTCAGCAGTCGGACACACGGAACCGTCTCATTGAGCTCAACATAGATCTTCTGCTCCACTGAGCTGGACAACACGCCTGCAGCAGCAGAAACACGCATCACACGCTTCAGACATCACATGACACGCTACTGCTCGCCTCTTTATAACAACCATGACTACAGGATTATTACTTACAATGTACACTATATACACACACATATATATATATACATACATACACCTGCTCACTGATCTTTTTGTGCACTAAAATGTATTGTGTATTTCACATTGACTTTCTTAAATTGTAAAAATTATTTAGAATAATTCATAATTTAGGTTTAATTATTAGGATTTGTAACAACAACAAAAAAACCCCATAAAAACATAAAAAAGAATGTCTTTAAAAAAAAAAAAAAAGTAAAAACACAAACAAACAAAAATAAATAAATAACATTTTGAAAATTACAATCCATTGTTCTTACTTACATACATGAAATATGCCTTTAAAAAGTTGGTTTTCGTGTATAAATCAAAACTATTAAATTGCTCTGTATACGACTGGAATGACAATAAACTTAAACTTGAACATACAGCGCAGCACGATTCAGACTGTATTTAACAATTTTGCCTTTCTGAAAAATACAAACTTTTAGAAAATATTTTTAAAAATTATAATAATTTACGATTTTAATTCTGAGGATTTTATACCACTGTGTTAGATACAATATCAGTCATCATCTTTCAAAGATTGATTTACCTCAAGTGACATTTAGCAAATACAGTTTCTCTTTTTTTCTAAATAATTGTTCCATAATACACACATATTAAAGATTATGAAATCATGTTTCTGTTTTTATGGGGTATTTAATATGTAAATAACGGTACAGTGACTGTAATACAGCTTACTTTGATATAATTCATGACCACAATCGTTTATCATGGTATTTACATGTTACTCAAGAGTGTTTTAAAGAATATAATGTGTTATAATGATACACATAAAACAAGGTATTACCATGGTACTTCTCGTAACTTCTTTGTTAGTGCGGTGTAAATGATTAGACTCGCTCAGTCACTAATTTTACATGAGATTAAGATCATCTTACTATTATTATCATGTAGAATAAATGTGAATGAATTAATAATACATATTTACATTTATAGAGGAATACATTTTCATTCCAGGCCTGAGCGAGTGAACAATATTCATCATCTCGTGACCGCATAAACACACAATTAAACATTCATATTTATACTCACATGTGTAAAATAAAGCGGTGATCAGAAGTTTAATGCAGTTTATTGATATTAAATCTTCCATCTTCCTCATTCACAGATCAGCAGTCTGAAGCTGAAGCAGCGCTTGTTTTCTTCCGGTTCCGGATCTCTCTTGTTCGGCGCGTGAGGTGAGACTCGCTCCTTCCGCTCTACAGCGACACCCGCCGGCGACACTGCGTCATTACGTGCGTGCGTGCGTGCGTGTGTGTGTGTGTGTGTGTCGCGTCTCTCCTGTACTTCATCTAAAGCTGTTTTTACCGGCTTAAACAATTAATTTGGGGAAGTAGTTTAAAAAACAAGAACTTGGAAACCAAACACTTATTTCATAATGTATGCTCAATTCTATATATTTATTATGAGGCTCATATACCTCATTTTATATAACACAATAAAGTCCAGACACTCCATACACAATGTACTGATGTGGATTACCTTTATTTAGATGAATATGAGGATATAATTACTCAAATTAAAATAAGAAGTAATATAATTTAAATTCTAATATTATTCTTATATAATTATATTATATATTATTATATAATTAAAAAATGATACTAAATGAAAGAATAGCAAAACATAAACACAAATGTTTGATTACTCAAATTAGATCCTTAAATTCTTCATTACTTCAAGACTCCAAATACTTTCAATTTGCCTTCTCTTTATGTAGATGAATACTGTTGTGAATGCAATTTGCTAAATATATGCATATGTGTGTGTGTATATATATATATATATATATATATAGCCTAATTAAAATAATGTGGCGGGGGTGAGGAATCACACACGACAATGAGACTGTTTTGCAGTCAGAAAACCCCGGAGGGTGGATTTATTTGTGACAAGTGGTGAGTTCGGGGTGCGGTGCTCCGTGCAGTGTTCCAACTCAATCCTTTCGTGCTTCTGAAGGGGTGGATCGGTGCAGTGCTCTGTGGTTCGGTGGGGACCGGTCACACGCTGTCTTCTGTTTGAAGAGGAGAGAGAGAACAACATTAGGCGGGAGGCTTCCGTGGAACTCACCAGAGTGTGCGTGAAGTGTGGCTTAAAAAGGGTGGCTTCTGATGAGCTCCAGGTGTGACCGGTCTGCCGCTGATGCGGGGTGCAGGTGTGCACAGTTTGTTGCCAGGGCGACGCTGATGACGGCTCGGGACACGTGTCACACTCCCCCCCCCAAGCGTTGTCCTGGTGTTCCTACACAACGGAGAAGGGGGTGGGTGGGAGTTGAACCCTGACAGACCTGCGAAAGCTGCCCAGCCACGGAGAGTCCGTCTGCGTTGGCGTTGGCGTTCCCGCCGATGTTGTACGTCAAGTGGAAGTCCTGAGCGCCAGGAACCACCGCGTCACTCGGGCGTTTGTATCTTTAGCCCGGCCATCCACTGGAGGAGCGTGGTCTGTGAGGAGGGTGAACTTCCGCCCAGGAGGTAATATCGAGCTCCAGGACTGCCCACTTAACGCCAACGCTTCTCTCGACCGTGGCGTAGCGACGTTCAGCGGGGTCAGCTTCCGGCTGATGTAGACCACCGGGTGTTCCTCACCGTCAACTACCTGGGAGAGGACGGCTCCCAACCCGGTGTCGGACGCGTCCGTCTGTAACAGGAAGGGGCAGCTGAAATCTGGGGACCGTAGGATGGGCTCAGTCGTGAGTGCCTCCTTCACTCGTTTGAACGCTTGGTCCGTCTCCTGGCTCCAAATGATCTTATCGGGCTGCCCCTTCCGGATCAGGTCTGTCAGGGGAGCAGCTAAGGAGGAGAAGTTAGGGATAAAATAGCGGTAATACCCTGCCAACCCCAAAAAGGCTCGTACCTGAGTTTTGGTTGTAGGCACCGGTGCTGAGAGGATAGCCGCCACCTTCTTTTCCTGGGGTCGGACGATACCCCTTCCCACCTGGAAACCCAGGTACTTGGCGTCGTAAAGGGCAAGGTGGCACTTCCGGGGGTTGGCAGTCAGTCCAGCCCGACGGTTCCATGAGCACCCTCCGCAACCGCTCGAGGTGTTCCTCCCAGCTCTCCGCATGAATGATGACATCGTCCAGATAGGCCGCCGCGTAGGCCTGGTGGGGCCGTAGTAGGACATCCATTAGACGTTGGAACGTGGCGGGGGCCCCGTGTAGGCCGAAGGGGAGAACCCGGTACTGCCAGTGGCCACTGGGGGTTGAAAAGGCAGTCTTGGGTTTGGCGCTTTCGGTCAGCGGGACCTGCCAGTATCCCTTTGTGAGGTCGAGTGGAGATGAACCGGCTCTCCCAGGCGGTCAATCAACTCATCTACGCGGGGCATGGGGTAGCTGTCAAATTCCGATACCTCATTCAAGCGTCGAAAGTCATTGCAGAAGCGGAGGGTGCCATCCGGCTTTGGGACCATAACGACAGGGCTGGACCAAGGGCTCCGGGATGGTTCAATTACCCCTAACTTCAACATCTCCTGTATCTCGTCCTCAATTGCGTGTCGCCGAGCCTCTGGGACACGGTAGGGCCGCTGCCTCACGATGGTCCCCATCGGGACGCGGATGTCGTGCTGGAGGACGTTGGTCCGCCCGGGCAGTGGTGAGAACACATCAGAGAACTGACTGACCAGATGTTGAAGCTCCGTCTTCTGGGCAGCCGAGAGATGGGGGTTGAGGTCCACAACCACGGGATCCGAGGTGGCAAGGGCCGACCCATCGTTTCAAGAGGTTAACGTGGTAAAGTTGTTCCTCCCGTCGGCGGCCGGGCTGGCGAACCCGGTAGGTGACTGGCCCGATTCGTTCAGTAACGGTACGGCCTGCCAGGTGGCCAGGAATTTGCAAGCGGCGGTGGGTATTAAGACCATCACATGATCCCGGGCTGGAACTCCCGTGGTTGGGCTGCCCGGTTGTAGAGACGTTGCTGAGCTTGTTGGGCCTTGGTGAGGTGTTCCCGGACTAACGGCATCACTCTGTCTATCCTCTCCCTCATGTCGCGGACATGCTCGATGGTGGAGCGGAAGGCGGCCGGCTGTTGCTCCCACGCCTCCCTCGCGATGTCCAGGAGCCCTCGAGGTTGGCGACCGAATAGTAGCTCGAAGGGGGTAAAACCAGTGGAGGCCTGGGGACCTCCCGGATCCCGAAAGCACATAGGGCAACATCCGGTCCCAGTCGCGCTTGTCCTCGGCCGCCACACGGCGGAGCATCTGCTTGAGGGTTTGGTTGAATCTTTCTACCAATCCGTCCGTCTGTGGGTGGTACACCGTGGTCCGGAGCTGCTTGACTTTTAGGAGTCGACAGAGATCCGCCATTAGCCGGGACATGAACGGCGTGCCTTGGTCAGTCAGTATCTCCGCTGGGATGCCGACTCGGCTACTCAGGAGAAACAGCTCCTGGGCGACGGCCTTGGAGGTGGCCTTACGAAGGGGGATCGCTTCCGGGTACCGGGTGGCATAATCGACAGTTCGACGGCCTCGGCGACTTCCCCGATGGTCAGGGGGTTGCGCATCCCAGCGGCTTGCCGAAGGGGACGTGGTAGCGCTCGGAGAAGCCTGTCCACGACGACCCTCTCAGCCACTTGACTGGCCGTGGGGTTCCTGACGAGGAGCCAATGTCGGGCCAGTCGCGAGAGGTCGGCCGCCTGGGCGCGGACCGGTAGGCGGGGCTTGTACTCCCAGTCCTGGAAGAGTTGGGCCGCACAGATCGGGGACAGACCCACCCTGGCTAAGATCTCCTGCCTTAAGTCTTCATATGAGTCGACCTTCTCCGGGGGTAACGTGAAGTAAGCTCGCTGTGCCTCGCCGGTCAAAAGGGGAGCGATGATTCGGGCCCATTCCTCCGGCAGCCAATCTTCCCGGAGCGCGACGGCCTCGAACATTTGTAGGAAGTGTTCCGGGTCGTCGTGGACAGTCATTTTAGGGAGGAGTTGGGTCGCCCGCACTCGGGGAGCGGGATACGCTGGGCGGCGGCAAAACGGAGCTCGGCGAGTCCCCGCTCTGTCTCGCCTTGTCGAGAGGCCACGTGCTCCATTATTTGTTGCTGGCGGATGCTCACCTCCGTGAGATGTTTGAGGAGTTCTTCCATGCTGGGAGGGAGGAGCGGCCGCCTAGACAGAACAAAGAAGGAAAAAAACACAATTTAGTCCACGTGTGAAAAGGGGTGAATTGTCGGCGAATCACACACGACAATGAGACTGTTTTGCAGTCAAGAAAACCCCGGAGGGTGGATTTATTTGTGACAAATGGTGAGTTCGGGGTGCGGTGCTCCGTGCAGTGTTCCAACTCAATCCTTTCGTGCTTCTGAAGGGGTGGATCGGTGCAGTGCTCTGTGGTTCGGTGGGGACCGGTCACACGCTGTCTTCTGTTTGAAGAGGAGAGAGAGAACAACATTAGGCGGGAGGCTTCCGTGGAACTCACCAGAGTGTGCGTGAAGTGTGGCTTAAAAAGGGTGGCTTCTGATGAGCTCCAGGTGTGACCGGTCTGCCGCTGATGCGGGGTGCAGGTGTGCACAGTTTGTTGCCAGGGCGACGCTGATGACGGCTCGGGACACGTGTCACACTCCCCAAGCGTTGTCCTGGTGTTCCTACACAACGGGAAGAAGGGGTGGGTGGGAGTTGAACCCTGACAGACCTGCAGCTGCCCAGCCACGGAGAGTCCGTCTGCGTTGGCGTTGGCCGTTCCCGCTCGATGTTGTACGTCGAAGTGGAAGTCCTGGAGCGCCAGGAACCACCGCGTCACTCGGGCGTTTGTATCTTTAGCCCGGGCCATCCACTGGAGGGGAGCGTGGTCTGTGAGGAGGGTGAACTTCCGGCCCAGGAGGTAATATCGGAGCTCCAGGACTGCCCACTTAACGGCCAACGCTTCTCTCTCGACCGTGGCGTAGCGACGTTCAGCGGGGGTCAGCTTCCGGCTGATGTAGACCACCGGGTGTTCCTCGCCGTCAACTACCTGGGAGAGGACGGCTCCCAACCCGGTGTCGGACGCGTCCGTCTGTAACAGGAAGGGGCAGCTGAAATCTGGGGCCCGTAGGATGGGCTCAGTCGTGAGTGCCTCCTTCACTCGTTTGAACGCTTGGTCCGTCTCCTGGCTCCAAATGATCTTCTCGGGCTGCCCCTTCCGGATCAGGTCTGTCAGGGGAGCAGCTAAGGAGGAGAAGTTAGGGATAAAACAGCGGTAATACCCTGCCAACCCCAAAAAGGCTCGTACCTGAGTTTTGGTTGTAGGCACCGGTGCTGAGAGGATAGCCGCCACCTTCTTTTCCTGGGGTCGGACGATACCCCTTCCCACCTGGAAACCCAGGTACTTGGCGTCGTAAAGGGCAAGGTGGCACTTCCGGGGGTTGGCAGTCAGTCCAGCCCGACGAAGTTCCATGAGCACCCTCCGCAACCGTTCGAGGTGTTCCTCCCAGCTCTCCGCATGAATGATGACATCGTCCAGATAGGCCGCCGCGTAGGCCTGGTGGGGCCGTAGTAGGACATCCATTAGACGTTGGAACGTGGCGGGGGCCCCGTGTAGGCCGAAGGGGAGAACCCGGTACTGCCAGTGGCCACTGGGGGTCGAAAAGGCGGTCTTGGGTTTGGCGCTTTCGGTCAGCGGGACCTGCCAGTATCCCTTTGTGAGGTCGAGAGTGGAGATGAACCGGGCTCTCCCCAGGCGGTCAATCAACTCATCTACGCGGGGCATGGGGTAGCTGTCAAATTCCGATACCTCATTCAAGCGTCGAAAGTCATTGCAGAAGCGGAGGGTGCCATCCGGCTTCGGGACCATAACGACAGGGCTGGACCAAGGGCTCCGGGATGGTTCAATTACCCCTAACTTCAACATCTCCTGTATCTCGTCCTCAATTGCGTGTCGCCGAGCCTCTGGGACACGGTAGGGCCGCTGCCTCACGATGGTCCCCGTCGGGACGCGGATGTCGTGCTGGAGGACGCTGGTCCGCCCGGGCAGTGGTGAGAACACATCAGAGAACTGACTGACCAGATGTTGAAGCTCCGTCTTCTGGGCAGCCGAGAGATGGGGGTTGAGGTCCACAACCACGGGATCCGAGGTGGCAAGGGCCGACCCATCGTTTCAAGAGGTTAACGTGGTAAAGTTGTTCCTCCCGTCGGCGGCCGGGCTGGCGAACCCGGTAGGTGACTGGCCCGATTCGTTCAGTAACGGTGTACGGCCCCTGCCAGGTGGCCAGGAATTTGCAAGCGGCGGTGGGTATTAAGACCATCACATGATCCCCGGGCTGGAACTCCCGTGGTTGGGCTGCCCGGTTGTAGAGACGTTGCTGAGCTTGTTGGGCCTTGGTGAGGTGTTCCCGGACTAACGGCATCACTCTGTCTATCCTCTCCCTCATGTCGCGGACATGCTCGATGGTGGAGCGGAAGGCGGCCGGCTGTTGCTCCCACGCCTCCCTCGCGATGTCCAGGAGCCCTCGAGGTTGGCGACCGAATAGTAGCTCGAAGGGGGTAAAACCAGTGGAGGCCTGGGGGACCTCCCGGATCCCGAAAAGCACATAGGGCAACATCCGGTCCCAGTCGCGCTTGTCCTCGGCCGCCACACGGCGGAGCATCTGCTTGAGGGTTTGGTTGAATCTTTCTACCAATCCGTCCGTCTGTGGGTGGTACACCGTGGTCCGGAGCTGCTTGACTTTTAGGAGTCGACAGAGATCCGCCATTAGCCGGGACATGAACGGCGTGCCTTGGTCAGTCAGTATCTCCGCTGGGATGCCGACTCGGCTACTCAGGAGAAACAGCTCCTGGGCGACGGCCTTGGAGGTGGCCTTACGAAGGGGGATCGCTTCCGGGTACCGGGTGGCATAATCGACAATCACCAGGATGTGTTCGTGGCCTCGGGCGGACTTCGGCAACGGCCCTATCAGGTCCATCCCGATGCGCTCAAAGGGCACCTCGATGATGGGCAGAGGAATCAGCGGGCTGGGGGGAGGAGTCCTCGGAGAGGTCCGTTGGCAGGTCGGACAGGCTTGACAGAACCGTCTCACATCGGCCTCCAGGCCTGGCCAGTGGAAACGGTCCCTGATCCGCTGGGTGGTATTCTGTACTCCGAGGTGGCCGGCCATCGGGTGGGCGTGGGCTAGCTCCATTACAACCTCCGTCTTGGCTTTTGGAACTACTAGTAGTGACTTTTCCTCCCCCCTCCGCTGCGCGACACAGTAAAGCAGGCCATTTTGGATGCGAAAGTGGGGGATCGGGTGCGGCGCTGGCAGGACCTCTTTCCCCTCAATCACTCGCACTTGCGCCCAACAGTGTTTTAGACGGTCATCCCCATGTTGCTCTTTTGCGTCATCCCCATGTTGCCCCTCCCGTTACCTGCTGGAACACATCATAGTACAGGTTAGTATTTTGAGAGGGGGACTCACCGTCTCGGGCGCTGTCAGATGCCAGCAACACGGGGCGACGGCGGAGACTGCGTCTGGGTTTCCGGTGACGGCGGTTCCCGGCAGGGCTGACAGGCTGGCTGGCGGCTAGGGAGCGGTCGAAACCCGGCCAGTCTCTCCCGAGGAGGACTGGGATGGGCAGGTCCTTAATAATCCCCACTTCCACGGGCCAGGTTCCCTGGGCCGCCGAGATGTTGACCCGCCGAGCGGGCACCTGCCGCGTGTCCCCATGGACGCAGGTTACGGATAGGAGGGCCTTGGATTCGGCCCGCGGGGGCAGGACGGCCGGGTGTATAAGGCTTACGGTGCTGCCTGAGTCCAGGAGGGCGGGAAATGGGCGTCCATTAATCCGTACCTCCGTCTGTGGGCCGGAAAAGGGTGGTTCCTGATGCAGGGTGCAGCCTGTCAGCCAAGCCCTGTTTGGAGAGCGAGGGGGTTCGGTGGGCATGGGCTCATCCTGGGGGCCGGGAACCGCTGGCCTGTTTACCGGTCGCGGGGTGCCCTCCGGCGTGCGTCGCTCCTGGACCACCCTCCGGGGAAAAGGCGGCACTCGCTCCCCCGCCTCTCGATGAAGGGTGGCATCCGCCAGTTCGACGGCCTCGGCGACTTCCCCGATGGTCAGGGGGTTGCGCATCCCAGCGGCTTGCCGAAGGGGACGTGGTAGCGCTCGGAGAAGCCTGTCCACGACGACCCTCTCAGCCACTTGACTGGCCGTGGGGTTCCCAACGAGGAGCCAATGTCGGGCCAGTCGCGAGAGTTCGGCCGCCTGGGCGCGGACCGGTAGGCGGGGCTTGTACTCCCAGTCCTGGAAGAGTTGGGCCGCACAGATCGGGGACAGACCCACCCTGGCTAAGATCTCCTGCCTTAAGTCTTCATATGAGTCGACCTTCTCCGGGGGTAACGTGAAGTAAGCTCGCTGTGCCTCGCCGGTCAAAAGGGGAGCGATGATTCGGGCCCATTCCTCCGGCGGCCAATCTTCCCGGAGCGCGACGGCCTCGAACATTTGTAGGAAGTGTTCCGGGTCGTCGTGGACAGTCATTTTAGGGAGGAGTTGGGTCGCCCGCACTCAGGGATCGGGGAGCGGGATACGCTGGGCGGCGGCGAAACGGAGCTCGGCGAGTCCCCGCTCTGTCTCGCCTTGTCGAGAGGCCACGTGCTCCATTATTTGTTGCTGGCGGATGCTCACCTCCGTGAGATGTTTGAGGAGTTCTTCCATGCTGGGGAGGGGAGGAGCGGCCGCCTAGACAGAACAAAGAAGAAAAAAAAAAAAACACAATTTAGTACACGTGTGAAAAGGGGTGAATTGTCGGCGAATCACACACGACAATGAGACTGTTTTGCAGTCAAGAAAACCCCGGAGGGTGGATTTATTTGTGACAAGTGGTGAGTTCGGGGTGCGGTGCTCCGTGCAGTGTTCCAACTCAATCCTTTCGTGCTTCTGAAGGGGTGGATCGGTGCAGTGCTCTGTGGTTCGGTGGGGACAGGTCACACGCTGTCTTCTGTTTGAAGAGGAGAGAGAGAACAACATTAGGCGAGAGGCTTCCGTGGAACTCACCAGAGTGTACGTGAAGTGTGGCTTAAAAAGGGTGGCTTCTGATGAGCTCCAGGTGTGACCGGTCTGCCGCTGATGCGGGGTGCAGGTGTGCACCGTTTGTTGCCAGGGCGACGCTGATGACGGCTCGGGACACGTGTCACAATAATCACACACTGATTATTGAAATCACAATATGCATCAATATCATTATATGCGCAAATGAGCAACTGCTTTGTAATTTTCGTCAATTAAATTCACTAATTATATGTTTTTCTGAGAAAAAAAAAAAATGATATAAATAACTCACAAATCCAACAGTGTTATACCACAAACCATAGCGATGGAAAATCATCATCCACATCATCCTGTGACATTAAAAACCATTGAAATGGAGACATTCTTTCATCTTTGAAAAGTAAAACACAACACAGATGCATGGTTGCTCTCTTGAAGCCACACACACACACACACACACACACACACACACACACACACACACACACACACACACACACACACACACACACACACACACACACACACACACACACACACACACACACACACACACACACACACACACACACACACACACACACACACACACACACACACACACACACACACACACACACACACACACACACACACACACACACACACACACACACACACACACACACACACACACACACACACACACACACACACACACACACACACACACACACACACACACACACACACACACACACACACACACACACACACACACACACACACACACACACACACACACACACACACACACACACACACACACACACACACACACACACACACACACACACACACACACACACACACACACACACACACACACACACACACACACACACACACACACACACACACACACACACACACACACACACACACACACACACACACACACACACACACACACACACACACACACACACACACACACACACACACACACACACACACACACACACACACACACACACACACACACACACACACACACACACACACACACACACACACACACACACACACACACACACACACACACACACACACACACACACACACACACACACACACACACACACACACACACACACACACACACACACACACACACACACACACACACACACACACACACACACACACACACACACACACACACACACACACACACACACACACACACACACACACACACACACACACACACACACACACACACACACACACACACACACACACACACACACACACACACACACACACACACACACACACACACACACACACACACACACACACACACACACACACACACACACACACACACACACACACACACACACACACACACACACACACACACACACACACACACACACACACACACACACACACACACACACACACACACACACACACACACACACACACACACACACACACACACACACACACACACACACACACACACACACACACACACACACACACACACACACACACACACACACACACACACACACACACACACACACACACACACACACACACACACACACACACACACACACACACACACACACACACACACACACACACACACACACACACACACACACACACACACACACACACACACACACACACACACACACACACACACACACACACACACACACACACACACACACACACACACACACACACACACACACACACACACACACACACACACACACACACACACACACACACACACACACACACACACACACACACACACACACACACACACACACACACACACACACACACACACACACACACACACACACACACACACACACACACACACACACACACACACACACACACACACACACACACACACACACACACACACACACACACACACACACACACACACACACACACACACACACACACACACACACACACACACACACACACACACACACACACACACACACACACACACACACACACACACACACACACACACACACACACACACACACACACACACACACACACACACACACACACACACACACACACACACACACACACACACACACACACACACACACACACACACACACACACACACACACACACACACACACACACACACACACACACACACACACACACACACACACACACACACACACACACACACACACACACACACACACACACACACACACACACACTCTTTACCCGCTCCCTTCCTGCTGATGCTCTTATATGACACTGATATAAACACTTCACCTCCACTCCACTCCAGCTCCCAGTAACAGCGTCCACACACACTCTCTCTACACAACACCTGAGGCCAATGATCAAATCTGTCTGGATGATCAGGATACGGCTGATCTGTGTCAGTGAAAGTAATCACTCTGTTGCTCTCAGACAGACGGAGGCGTTTATGTGCTGTGTTCAGATCCAGAGTGAACTGATGGGAATCTGATGGAGATAAAACACATCAGAATCAGGAATTATGAATCTGTTTGATGTTTTCATGTAGCTGAACTCTTCATGTTCAGTGTATCATCAGTGTCTCAGTACAGATGACCAGATATCTGTGCTAATCATCATTTACATCATCAATTATAAACTCTTCTTTCAGCTTCTACAGAAGAACATGAACACACTCAGTGAGTTTTTCTGCTTGTTTTCTTACTGACTTACATTGTAGGAAGTGGTTCCTGGTTCTGGGAACAATGTTGGTGAATGTTTCTGTGGAAATCAACAGACATGAACAGTGTGATTCTCATGATCCTGCATCCATTCCTAACACATTTCTAATATGATGTTCTCCATGATATGAGATGATGATGGACTGGTTTCTGAGAGCAGATGAATCTCCAGGACTTTACCTCTGTCTGAGATCTTCTTGAGCTCCTCTTTGCAGAAATCCTCCAGTTTGTCTCTCAGCTGATGGACAGATTCTCTCAGATCATCAGAAGAGACGAGAGAACTGAAGAGATCATCATTTACGTCTGTAGATTCAGGAGGAGCTGAGAGAGACTGGAAACTCTACAGAAAACACAAATCAAAACTCATCAGCTCCACACTTCACCTTCACAAGGACACTTAAGACACGATTAGGTTTGGTTTGGTTTCAATACACTGAAGCATTGCTAATATACAGCATCACTTCATGTTTGGGGTCTTCATGGTCAAATTCATCAATGTGTTACAGACCAATAGAAATTTTTATCAGGTTTGAAGATCACCTGATCCAATTTTGATGAATATTACCCAGAATTGTTAAAATGTTAGTGAAGTTTTGAGCTGTTGGTGGCGCTAGTGGTGTTTGACGGCTAAATATATCTTCCAGAAGAAAGAGCTCAGAGAAATGATTGCTAAGAGATTTTCTGAGCTGAAAGCATTTGTAAGCGGCGTCTCTTTCAGAAGAAGATGATCAGATGAGAGTCTGACTGATGATTATATAATAAGACACTCATGAAATGTTTCTCTGTGAGTCTGGTGTCACAGCAGGATCTGCTCAAGTCCACTATGACCCTGTTCTTCTAGATGTGTGTTACCTGCAGGAACTGGATGTGATCCTGTGTGTGTGAAAGCTGCTCCAGCTCAGCGTCTCTCCTCCTCAGATCATTGATCTCCTGCTCCAGTCGCTCCAGTCGTCCTTCAGCTCGACTCACTGCTTGCTTTTCCTGATCTCTGATCAGCCGTATCAGCTCAGAGCGGCTTCTCTCAATGGAGCGGATGAGCTCAGTAAAGATCCTCTCACTGTCCTCCACTGCTGTCTGTGCAGAGCGCTGTTAGGACACACAGTGATTCAGGCTTCAGTGAGTCTGAACTGAGACTGAGACAAACTTCTCTTCTTCTCCAGACTCACCTTATGAGACTCCACAGCCTCTCTCAGCTGCTGGAGATCTTTCTCTCTCTGCTGGATTCTCTGCTGGAGCGTCTTCTGCGTCTCCTTCAGCTGCTTCTGCAGGACAAACAGATGATAGTGAATCTCACAGAAAACTACTGGCACTAAATCATCATGTGATCAGATGAATCCAGTAAAAGTGGAGCTGGAACTAATGGCCCAGGGCCCGTATTCACAAAACATCTTAAGGCTAAAAGTAGCTCATAACTCGCTGATTTAGGAGAAAATATTTTTAAAAAAATTCCACACTGAGCATGAAAAAGCTAAACGAATTTCGGACGTGATGACGCGCTGGAATAAAACAACAGCTTCCTATGGATGCTTCCACATAGACTGCGAATATTCACCCACCGAAAATGCGAATATTTCTTTTCAGTCACAAAGCGAAAAAACACGGGCTGTCCAATAAGATCTGAGCATTACATCACGTGGCCAGAGCAACTGCTGTTACTCAAAAGGTCGACGCAGTGTTGCTAAAAGCTCAGAAGACTGTATTGAGCACGAGCGTAAAAACACAGAAGTAGAGGACTTTTTCTGCAAGAGAGAAGAGTGAACGCTGAGTTCTTGTTATTGTTGGTATTTAAGAACAGACTATTCTCACATGTTCTTTATACAGAATAACATTTCTATTAATTCTCCACTGAATTATGTGATCTGAAGAACACCGTCCATATCTTTTCTTTTTATCAATAAAGGATGTTTATGACACATGCAGGTATTGATCAGTCCATTGTAAAACACACAAAGAGTGCATGTCTGGCCATTAAAGAATCAAAATCCATTTTAGATCACAATCGTAAGTTATTACAAGCACTCGATGATGACGAACATTCGCATCGTGCTCAGTGTGGAAAGGCCTTTAGTGGTAAGATAAAATGTTTTGTGAATACGGGCCAGAAGTGATAATCAGTTGCAATACACGGATCATACATGAATTAACATGAAGATTAAGGATTGTTTCACACTGCATGCGTAAGTATTATAAAAGTGAAACTGACACAGACATAGAGCTTCACACTGACAGTGTTTCTGTGTAATTAAGTTGTGGCTCTACACAGAAAATAAACAGACTATTTGATCACTACACTGAGAATTAACTTTATCGTTAGTGTTAAATACCTGTTTCTCTGTCCTCTGGTCTGCAGCTGGTACAATGTCATGGTTTTTATGTTCAATAATCGTACACAGCATACATATACATTTCTGATCAGTGCGACAGAAAACCTCAAGGAGCTTCTCATGTTTCTGGCAGATCATCTCCTGCAGTCGTCCCGTGGCTTCAGTCACTTTGTGTGGTTTACGTGAATGAAACTCCTCGTGCCGCTCAAAATGAGTTTGACAGTAAGACTCCAGACACACCAGACAGGACTTGACGGCTTTGTATTTTCTTCCAGTACAGACGTCACACTGCACATCTCCAGCTCCAGCGTCACAGTCAGCAGAGAGTTTGGTCTTCTTCAGTTTCTCCACCACTTCAGCCAGCATGGTGTTTCTAGCTAAAGCAGGTCTTGGACTGAAGGTCTGTCTGCACTGAGGGCAGCTGTAGACTCTCGTCTGATCCTCCCGATCCCAGCAGCCTGTAATACAGCTCTTACAGTAACTGTGTCCACACTGGATGGTCACCGGATCCTTCAGGAGATCCAGACACACTGGACACATGAACTCATCATGAAAAACTCTGGCTCCTGCCATTTTACTGCATGAATACAGAGACACAAACACACAGCAGCTCAACTACACTTCACTTTCTCTTTCCCTGAACTCATGTGGTTCCTGTTTCCTGGTTCTGTGTCTGAGTAACGTGTGTAAAACAGGCGTCTGTGAAGGTCATTGCACACTGAGTCTTCTTCATCCTTTCCTATTAAAATGAATGCTATGGATGCAAAAATGCAGAAAATCGAACCTGATCCAAATTTTTGTGATGGATGAAAGTTTCGGAGGCAGTGTGTAAACGTGATTGTCACAACGTGATGTCGTATTTATTTTCAACATGCAAAAATTTTGAACTCCAGTGTGCAGAGTGACCTTGAGTCTGTAAAGCAGGTTCCTCAGTCCTGCTCCTGTAGATTTTATTGTCAACACACCTGACTGTTATGAATCCTCGGGGGTCTGAGGGGGGTTTTGGGGTCCTGGAGAAGTTATGACATGTCCTGACATTTGT